>NW_027396667.1:0-6024 GCF_047715775.1 Aspergillus undulatus
AAAAAAAAATAGGAAACCCAAAAGAGCGACGGATTCAAAACACTCAGACCATCACCGCTCCCTCCTCTCAACAATCGTCTCCCTAACAACCTTAATTCCCAACCTCGCCGCATTCTCATCACTCCCCCGTCCACTGGTAACCATTGCCCCAAGCCCCTTAACATCCCTCCCCTCAAAAATATCCATACTCCCCTCCCTTCTCAGCGCCGTGCTCAGCGGCGGCGATCCCGAAGCCGACGCAGGCGCAGACCCCTTATCCAGAATCCTCATTTCATCGCCCTCCTCCTCATTTATTCCAGATCCCTTCAACGTCGTCCCCTCATCGTGCCACTGCGTCTCCGGGATTGAAAGCGGGTGTCGGAAGCGTCGCTTCTTCGAGTGCACGGAGATAGTCCGGACTTTGCCCTCGTCGCCGTCTGTGAGGGGGTATGATTGGGAGTGGCTTCGTCCGGTCTTCGAGACGTGCGTGGTCATGTAGATTCCGGCGCGGCGGAGACAGCGGCGCAGGAAGGGGTAGACCATTGGGGCATTGCCGATTATTACGGCGACGAAGGTTTCGCGGCATGCCCAGCTTCCGGCTTGGGAGGCGCCGTTTGCGCCGGCCTTTGAACATATATTGGTTAGATTGTGTATTCTGGGGGGTATGGGAGGGGAGGAGAGGAGACGTACAGTGACGATCAACACGCAGCGGAGGATACCAGCGGCCATGACGAAGGTCCCGCCTGAGAAGAGGACAAGCAGTTCGAGTTTCTCGCGGAGGGGGAGGCGCGCTTTGAATAGGATCTAGTTATCAAATCATCATTGTCAGCCCATCCTGTTTATTCCCCCAAATCTACCACCGCCTGAGAAGGCATAGATGGACGGGACATACCGGCGTCGGAATAGTAATAAGATAAATATCCGTCGCAACATTCAACGTAACCGTAACATAGACATCAATCTTGGACACGGCAGGCTGGCAGTAATTGCCCGGGTCGGGATAAATCTGCCAGTTCTTGTGCATGGGGTGGCACCCGAACAGAATGGAGCAAATCACAGCGATATAGGTGGCGCCGATGAGGAAGTAGGCGATTTGCACGCGGATTTTCATGTTGACGAGGCCGGCTCTGTCCCAATTACAGTCATCATTAGCATACATGTACCAAGAGGAAACGGAAGAATGGTGATGGATGTGGTGGAGGGTCAACTCACGTCAACCGCGAGTAAAAAACCGCCATGCAAGCCTTCAGCAGCCACAACAGCGTCGTATAAAGCGACCAGCCCAGGACCTGCGTCTTGGAGCCGCCCACGCGCAGGGCATACTCGTGGGAAGACGGGTCGAGCTCCTTGCGCTGGGCGTCGGTCATGGAGTTATTGGCGAGGCCCATCCACCACGCGCCGACGCAGTATGCGGCGCCTGTTTCGAGGCCGTAGACTACCTGGATAATGCATTTCGGTTAGTATTTCCCTGTCAGTGAGCCGTGACGGGACGCGAGGCCAGGTGAAGGCTTGGAAGTAAGGGAAAGACGGGTAGGCACTGCAAGGGGCATGAGGCACGTACCCCGGCCAGCGGCATGAGGTAGTCATCCAGCTGGAAATTCTTGAATCCGGCAATGGACCATCTCGCCACGACGCGGAGAGCGATCGCCACGATGGCGATGGCTAGGAGAGTAAAGGCTTCGACTTCGAATTGAGCCATGGTGTGTTCCGGGAGATTAACGAGAGGGTATGGACATGGAGAAGTAATGAACGGGAGGAGTACGATCTCGAACAGGTGGAAGTCTAGCAGGCCAGCAGTTTACGATATATCATTATTATTTCTTGGGTAGGGCAGTCGCAGTCTCCTGCTATTTACGGAACCCAACTCCAATGAATGCTCCATAGGGACTGACTGACTGTGAAACGAGTCAACACCAACCCGGACAGATGGATACGTTGAAAATGATGCATCCGAAAGCAGGTCCGTTGTGAGCCGTGTATACAGAATATCCGCCGATATTCATTAGCGCAGACGGCAGGATGAATAGAAACGGGGCTGTCATGATTGTCATCGATCAGCGGTGGGCCTGCAGCCTTGACTGACAGTTCGCACTCCAGTTGGCAATGGCAAACCATGTTTTTCGCCGCGGCGCGGAACGGCGGAACCAGAACCAGAATTTTCTAGTTTCTATATTAGAATGGAGTCTGAGGACCCCCAGTTACGAGGAGCCGGGTTTGCCGTCTAAAGCCTACAACTCACAACCTTATACCCCATGTCCAAACCCTACCCCAAACCCAATTACTCTGTTCACAAATCACACCCAACTCCAATAGCAGGCCTATCAATGACACCTCACAAACACAAATGTGACCGTCCAGACACTAACAGTCACACTGCAGCACTTGCAGCCCGTCAACCGCCACGGCAGTTAATCTCCGGTTCCCCGCCAGTCTCTGTCTTGCCTGCAGCCACCAGGTCCACTGCTAAGCTCGGCTGGGTGAAACGCCGGTCCTTAGTTCAACCCACAACCCCCTCCAAGTGGGCGGCCGTTGTGCCGTACGGATGGCGTCTTGCTGTTTCGGTATAGTCTAGTTCCGTGCAGGGTTTGAGCGGGAGGCACTTGGTCTTGAACGGTCGCTAGTTGCGAGTGAGAGTCGCGACCGAGGTCGAGGCCGGTTCTTATGTAGCCTTGTTCTTAGTCTCGAATTTGATCCGACTCTTGAAGTGAGTGCAAGTGTGCGCGAAGTTTTCATGAACCGCCCAGCTCGAGCCAAGAGATCGCACTCTGCAGCTGCGAGATTCGTACTTATATCACACCCAATCGCCGTCCAGCCTCTGTTCAAGGGTTCCCTGACCTGTTCACTTTTCTGTTTCAACGCTCGCTACGTGTCCGAATTCTCCGACAATTTGCCCCTCTTCTCTGCCTGGCGCAATTGATTCTTCAGCTGCCATGGAGGAACTCGACCTCCTCATCATCGGCGCTGGTACCCACCCCCACCACCCCAACTTCCTCGTTTTAAACCACTCTAACAAACCTGTTATCTAGGCTGGTCCGGTCTCGCCGCCTTAAAAACCCAGTACGAGATCTCTCCCACCTCCAAAATATGTCTCCTCGAAGCCGCCTCCTCCGTCGGCGGCGTCTGGGCCAAACACCGGCTCTGGGAGGGGCTCAAGAGCAACAACATGCGCGGGACGTACGAGTACTCCGATTTCCCCATGGACGATAGCTTCGGCGTTAAAGATGGCGAACATATACCGGGCGATGTGGTGCAACGGTACCTGCAGAGCTACGCGGAGCATTTTGGGGTGTTGGGGTTTGTGAGGTGTCATTCGAGGGTTGAGACGATTCAACATGTTGAGGAGGGGAATGGGGAGGGGGATTTTAAGTGGAAGGTGACATATGTCAACACTTCTGAAGGGGGGAGTGAAGGGGAGGAGGTGAAGGTGCACGCGCGCAAACTCATCCTCGCGACGGGGATAACCTCCCAGCCGTACCTCCCACACATCAACGGGCAAGAGTCCTTCGACCGCCCGCTCTTCCACACAGTCGATATGCCCAGGCATCACGAGTCCGTGTTGCGAAACCCCGAGAACAGAATCGTCGTGTTAGGCGGTACAAAATCCGCCTGGGACGCCGTATACACAGCCGCGACGGCCGGCGCGCGCGTCGACTGGATCATCCGCGACAACGGCCACGGGCCGTGCTGGATGGCGCCGCCGTATGTGACGCCGCTACACAAGTGGCTTGAGAAGCTCGTGACGACTCGCTTCCTAACGTGGTTCAGCCCGTGTATATGGGCAGACCCAGGCGCCGAAGGCGCCGGTGCAAAGATGCGCAGCTTCCTACACGGGACATGGATGGGTCGGAAAATCGTCGATGGGTTCTGGTCTGTGCTGGGGAACGACGTGGTCTCGTTGAATAAATTCGATTCGCACCCGGAACTGAAGAAGCTCCAGCCTTGGATCTCGCCGTTTTGGGTGGCGAGTGGGTTGTCGATTTTGAATTATCCGACGAACTTCTTTGATCTTGTTACGGAGGGGAAAGTCAGGATTCATATCGATCATATTGAGACTCTGGGAGAGGGAGGCACAATCCACCTCGCCAACTCCTCTGAACCACTCACCGACATCTCAGCTCTCGTCTGCGCAACGGGCTGGACACCAACACCCTCAATCAAATTCTCTCCATCCACCCTCCCCTCCCAACTAGGCTTCCCTAACGCGCCAGACCCCCTCCCCTCCTCTCTTGTCAGCGCAGCAGACAACGAAATCCTATCTCGCTTCCCGCGCCTCAAAGACCGACCATCACACGACTCCCCCTCGACATACGAGCCCCTCGCCGCAGACGCGCAAACAGAGAGTCAAAGTCTGCACCCCTATCGTCTAACCCGCTTCATGGTCCCCGCATCAACAAACCTCGCGCGCGAACGAAGTATCGCGTTCATGGGCGTTGCGATGACAATCAACACCCCGCTCCTTGCCCAAACCCAAGCACTCTGGATATCCGCCTTCTTCTCGGGCAAACTATCCCTCAACGACATCACGAGGGAGAAGTGTCCCAAGGATCTCATTCCTCTCTTGCAGAAGATATCTGCGATTTCCTCTTTTTCTTCCCCAAATGCAGCCGAAGTCCAAGCTGAAGACCAAGCCGAATCCGAAGCAAATACCCTCTACGAAACAGCCCTGCACACGCAATTCGGCATCTATCGGTACCCCGGCGGTCTTGGTCGTCGCAACCCGGACTTTGTCTTCGATGCGATTCCGTATGTTGATGTTTTGTTGAGAGATCTTGGGTTGAGGGGGGCGAGGAAGGAGGGGAAGGGGTTGGGGGCTTATTTTGAGCCGTATGGGGTTGAGGATTATAGGGGGTTTGTTGGGGAGTGGATTGGGATGGAGAAGAAGAATGAGTTGGGTGATGAGAAGAAGGAGGTATAAGAGAAAAAGAAAAGAATGGTAGGGAGTTAGGTGGTTGTTAGTTTTGGCCTTGGTTTTGTTGCTCTTCGAAATTACTCCCATTCTAATAATAATATCAGGCAGCAAGGGAATTTTTTACATAATTTGATACTGACACTGATATTAGGCCTGTCACTTACTATTTGTTGCTTCTACCTAACCTGACCTGACAACGATCTACCAAACCAAAGTAGATCCCATCCAACCCCACCAACCCTCTTCCCAGATCTCCCAATCCCAATCCCAGGCCCAACACCACCAGACTCAAAAAGCCAAAGTGAAGTAATTAATACTCAAACCTCTCAAAAATCGCAACCCCCTCCTCATCAACCCCCTCAACCAACCCCCTAGCTCTTCCATTCCACCTTGTATGTCCCCGCCCAGTAGAAACCCACCCTAATCCCTCAGCCTCACCTTCACCCATCCCAGCAAGCTCATTATCATCCGCAACACTAACCGCCGCCCCCGGAAACGCAATCTGGAAACCACTGACGAGCCCGCCCTCCGTCTGTTCTGTCCCCGGGGTTATAGTCAGCGAGCCCGTGTCGCAGCCTGCGGAGATTGTTTCGCCGTCGCGGGCTAGGAAAGATGATACGATTGTGGTCTCCGGGTCGGCGTTGGCGCCGGCAGGAGCGTAGCTTAGCCAGAGGAGGGAATATAGTCCTAGATGGGCGCGGCCGCGGTGGAGGGTTCCGACGCTTGAGGTGAAGGGGCGGGTGCTCCAGACCTGTCACCACAGTGTTAGCTTGGAACTGTTTTGGTCTTTGGGAGGGAATTGGAGGGGAAGGACGGATGGAAGGGACGTACCTTATCATGGTATCCATAGCCCTCAAAAGCCAGCCTCTCCCCGTTAACAGTGACGTCCACGCGTGCCATCGCGTCCGGCATCACGCCTACCCAACCTAGCCCTGCGTTGCCGAGTGCGAGGGCGTTGCTGAAGTTTGTTGGGGTTGAGCAGAGGGTATGTGGTTCTGTGACCTACACAACAACACAAACCATCCATTAGCACAAACCCAATCAAAAAAAAAAAAAAAAAAAAAAAAAAAAAAAAAAAAAAAAAAAAAAAAAAAAAAAAAAAAAAAAAAAAAAAAAAAAAAAAAAAAAAAAAAAAA
>NW_027396667.1:6034-29003 GCF_047715775.1 Aspergillus undulatus
AAAAAAAAAAAAAAAAAAAAAAAAAAAAAAAAAAAAAAAAAAAAAAAAAAAAAAAAAAAAAAAAAAAAAAAAAAAAAAAAAAAAAAAAAAAAAGGAAAAGAAGAAGACAAACCCTCTCCATACTAATCCCCCCGGTAACATTAACCCCGGGCTGATTCACAATAATCTCAACCTCGTATCCCTCCTCACTCCCCATCCACCCACCAGCCCCATGCCAGATCGCCACAGAAGAGTCACCGGACCCATGAATCCGCGCGGACTCTGCAGCCTGAACATGCCTGAACGACCGGCCATCAGGGAATGTAATCACGATGTGAGCCCAGAGTGCCGGGCCCTCTTCACCCTCCCTCAGCATCCCAGCACCGGGGCTAGTTGTTCCATTCGGGGCCACGTAGCTCGCATTCGGCAACGCAAGCGGAAACCCACCGGGCCCGGCATTCGAGAACGTTATGGCGACAGAGGCATTGGGATTCTCGACGGCGATGGCGTCGAAATGCCACCAGTCAAGAGTGGATTCGTTTGCGCGGGGGAGTTTGGGACTGTCGAGGTCGGATTGGTCCAGGGACGGGGTGCGGTAGTCGGCGGTTATTGGGCCGGTGGAGAGGAGAGGGGGGAGGTTTATGCTGTAGCGGGCGGTGGTTAGGGAGGTCAGGCCCAGGAGGGAGAGGGGGAGGAGGGATTGGAGCCTCATGGTGGGAGGTGAGAAAGAGAAGGTAGGATGGTAAGAGTCGGGGATTTGGCGATTGGAAGAGAAGAGAGAAAATGGTGACGGAGGTAAGGTGAGGTGGGAGATGGGAATGAGGTTTTATATCCATGATGGCTAACTCGCTCATCGGCTCTACTTCAGTGAGCATAGTCAAGCAGTTAACCGCGATCGAGACACAGAGAACGTTAGGTAGAAGGAGTAAAAATAGAGTAATATACCACGGTAGTGCAGGAGGTTATACAGAAACGGGAACAGTGACACAACACAGCCCAGAGCACAAGAAACAAACCCAATGCTAGTGCTACTACAGATACATACAGCTGAGCGACAGTCCAGTCCAGACACCAAACACCATCCAGATCAATGTAATCCCAAGCGAACAAAAAAAAGCCAACCTAAACTAATATCAGCGTTCCACGTGTGGAACAATCAAGCCTCTTCGATACATAAACGCCGACAAACATGCCATGAGGACGGGACCTGTGTCTCCTATACCCGTCCGTCTTCAGAATTCATCCTAGTTCTTGTCCAGTTCAGTCGTCCAGTCAGTCAGGATGTTCAATCCAGTCCAGTTCAGTTCCGTCCAGTTAGTCCGTCTCGGATCATTGCTGTGTATTCTGTCTAGCTGCCGCGGTGCCGTCCTGTCTTCCGGGCGGGATGCGAGTGCGACCGTCTGATGAGATTCTCCGGTCGGCTAGGCGCGCAATTCTCCGGTTGGCGCGGACTAAGAGTCGTTTCGTGCTCCAGCGGTTTCGATTCTGCGTACAGAAGTTGACAAGAGAGCTAGTGGCCCCCTGACTCTTCGACTTTGACCTCTCCCTTGACCGGCTTCTCCAGTTCATCCTTGCACCCTTTGACCAGTTGATGTCGCTACAAACGTTAGTACCCGATCACCAAAACAAACTTTTATAAGACGACTACCTTCAATGCATCCTTCCGCGAAAACTGCTTGTCGCAGTTATGGCAGGGATACGGCTTGACAGCGAGGTGGATCCGGCTGTGTCGCTTGAGATCATGATTCCGGTTGAAGCTCTGCGGACACTTGTCGCATTTGAACGGGCGGTCATTTGTCGGCCCCGCTGCATGGACGGGATGCGGCGGGTGCCCGCCATACATCTGCTGCATGCTGGCCATATGGCCGCTGTTGAAGCCTGGGAGGAGACCCGATTGCAGCGGCCCCATCAAAGACATCTGCCCGCCGGGACTGTGGACATTGGACATGACCGGTCCAGTCATTGCTGGGAGTGAATATGATGGCCACGGCTGGCGTTGATAGCCTAGATGCGGTGGCGGTGGCGGTGGGTTCGATGCGACCCGCGGGGGTTGGTGCATTCCCAACGGTGGCGGCGCGGGTGGTCCTGCTGGCCCTTGATACTGGTAAGTGTTTGGTGGACTGGTGAGCTGCTGCTGCGTGTTATACGCTGGGGCTGACGACGATTTGGCCATGTAGGGATCATTCGATGGTACTGGTGGATGAGGAGCGCTTAGCATCGGCTGCGCGAGATGTGCTGGGGCAGCCGTCCCCAGCGGCTGATGAAAAGGGGGCAGCTGCTGATTCATTTCGTATGCTGACGGCATGGTGTCGGCGCCGGGGGTCGAGGTCGCCGGGTTGCGATGCAGAGACGGATTGAAGGATGGCGAGAACGGATCTCGATTTGAATAGGGTGAGCTGAGGTTTGGAGTCCAAGTCTGCCGGCCGGCGCTCCCGCTATATGAGCCAGCCCAGTACGACGACGACTCCGGTGATGATACACTGGATGAAACAGCCCCAGACGTCGCAGTCGTGGTTGCTGTCGCTGGGTCGCTGGCCTGTGTTTGGGAGATGATGCTGCTGGAGTTTGGTGGTGGCAGATGGTGCAGCGGGTGCGACTGCGACGACGGGTATTTCAGCGGCGTCGCGCTGAAGGTCGGTGCTGGCAGTTCAAACGATGGCAGCGGCGGTGCAGCCGGACGGCGCGCATTCAAGGGTTGCTGGACCTCGAGGCCCGTCCCCATGCCCGGGGGGAGTGCGAGAGTCGCCAGGTTTGCGTGCTGTGCGCTGTGCAAGGCTGGGACAACGGGCAGGGCGGCCGGTAGGCCAGAGGGCAGGCCAGGGGAGGACAGACCAGAAGAGAGAGTGGTTTGCGGAGGGAAATCAGCGAACTGTTCGGGACCAAGCCAGAGTCGACCAGAGAGGTCAGGAGGATCCAGGGCGAGGGGATCGCGAACGCGATCTCAGAGAGAAACGATCGGCAAGAGAAGGCTGAAGCGCAGTGGGGGATCGCAACTTAAACTAACAATTCAACACAGCACTCTCGCATACCCACGCACCACGCGAACAGCTGGCAGGAGCACTCGGGTTTTGGGTTGGAATTCAGTCACCGCGAGGAGACAAAGACATGGCAGGCATCCATGGATGGACAGGAAGAGAGGAAGAGAGAGGCAAAGTCAGAGAAAGCGGTCAGATACGAGAGAGGAATAATAATCAGAGTCAGAAGGAGAAATGGGCCCAAAGTCGATATCAGCAGAGTCTTCGGAGGTCTGGCCAACGCGGGGGGAAAAACACTGAGACTGACTGAAAAGGAGGGCGAAAGAAGGAAAAAGAAACGAGGCGAGCTAACTCGATAGTCGCGGCCGCTGGATAATATTAACACTCGACCAAAATATCACTCAGTCTTCACAAAGTGTGTCCTCATTACTGCCAGTTCTATCTATTTACATAGTCTACCAAATCTGAATCGATTCCATCTTGCGATGATCACTCGGCAACGTGGTTGACAGGGTAGTTCCACTGTGCTCCCCCTCGTCGTTGGCCACCAAAATCACTAAGATACTAGTTTCACTCTGCTGATGGTCACAATCCATTCAGTTATTCACTCATTTAGTTTCAATCCTTCATCCAGTCGGTACTTCTGACAAGAGACAGCACCAGGTTCCCTTGCGTCCGGCTGCATGACAGCTGAGGGCGCCGTGAGCAGGGAGTGGACAGTAGGCAGTGGGCAGTGGACTGGTAGCTGCAGGGCGATCGATCAGACAACACTGGGCGAACTCAAAGGGGGCTCGCATCCGTGGCACGGACGTCTGGAGCAGGAGAATGTCTCTTTTGAGAATGGAAGCGAAACAAAGCGAGTGGTGATTTGGTGGGCTTCAAGAAGGGTCAGGTGCTGCCTGTCAGATGCCCACTCTGATTATTCATCCAATCATGTGGTATAACGAGCCAGGCACTAGCTGCATATGGTTAGAGTGACTTGGCCTGCCTCGGGCTCGGAGAAGTGCGGACCACTCCTGTCTCTCCTGACTCTCTCGTAATCGTCTCTGTTTTCGGCTGTCCTTAGCCTCTCTTCCTCCAACGAAGTCCTTCCTCCAGCCGAGATCCGACCAGTCAGAACAACTGTTTCGCTACCAGTCAACTTACTCTGATTGAGATATTCAGTTCGTGTCCATGTGCCAGCCCATCACATCACATCGCTCCCTTCTTTGTTCGATGAGCAACTCAGCAATGAGCACCTCCTGGACCCGCTGTCTCAATTTTGGTCGCATTCCTAAAGTACCGGGTCCTGAGTCCATCAACCATGCAACTGCACCAGGAGTCGAGTCTAGACCGCGTGCTGGAATGGGCGCAGGCCTGGACTCTGGCTCCCTACGTCGTCTCGGTTAAGCTGCGATGGCGCCGTGGCTGCGCTCTGGTGGCGTCCGACCTGTAGTTTAATCGACCATGGCTGTAGTTTATTTGCCTTTGGCTCTCCTCTATTGCAAACAACGTAACGACGAGTGTATAAAGTATCTAGAAGTAGGTTTTGCGCGTGTAGCAAATGCAATAGTAACGGCCCTTCATGCTCCCGAGAGGCTGCAGAGTATAATTTTGTCGCTGAAGCTAGTACTGCTCGTCAGGGTCTTAGAAACTTTCTACTATGAATGCGGTCCATGGTTTGAAAGGACATGGTCTACTTTACGCTTGAATATTAACCTCGTCCAAGGCCAATTGGAGATTCCGTGTCTAGTCCGGAGTAGCCGCATTCCATAGGAGCAAAATATATATCTTCGACAACAGCAATGAGTTGAACGGTCGCATTTGATCTGATCTTGATAATTGAGGTACCCGAACCCCAATAATAATTCCCAGATCACCGAGTAAACATTTGATCCACTAGCGTTCTCCGTAATTCGTTCTGTCACAGTTCTCAGTGGTAAATGTTTAGCCGAACCCCGCGTCGACGTCATACTGGCGTTGGTTGCAGCGCTGCCCTCTCCTCTCTCCAACTTCAACTTCACCTCTTCGACTATTCACCAACTAGTCATCAATCTATCAATTCCTCAGTAATCCACTGTACGTCTGGACGCATTCCTTTTGTCTCAATGCTCTCCCGCCAGCTTCTAATTCACCCCCTCCGTAGGTCTGCCCTCGCGTCACTACGACCACCCTTCTCGAGCTCCCCATTCCAGTTTCAATCGCCATCCCAACCCCAGCTCTACCGATCGAATTGCTCTTCCGCCATGTCTGGTGTTAGCAAGGCTTGTTGCTCGTATGTTACCCGACTCCATATCGCTTTATTCGCTGGCAATGGCGGCAGCTAACGAGTCGTGTTGTTGACAGCATCCCCCCCATCCAAGCCAAGGGTTACCAGCCCAAGGGCGAATACAAGACCATCAATGGCTTGAAGACATGTTCGTCTACCCATTGCACCTTCTCATAAAGAAATAACCTAACGAAATACCGAATAGACGTCACGGGCCCCGAGAACGCCTCGAAAGCCATCCTCATTATCTACGGTACTTCCTTTCAAAAACCCTCTCCAACAACACCCAAGCTAATCAAATCCATTTCTTAACAGACATCTTCGGCTTCTTCCCGCAAACTCTCCAAGGCGCCGACATCCTATCCACCTCCTCAAAGCAAAAATACCGCGTCTTCATGCCCGACTTCTTCGAGGGCCAACCCGCAGACATAACTTGGTTCCCGCCTCAAACAGACGAGCACAAGGAAAAGCTCGGCAACTTCTTCAAAACCAAAGCCGCACCCCCAGCAACACTAAGCAAAATCCCCGGCGTCATCTCCGAATCAAACGCCCTCGCCCCACCAACCGCAAAGGGCGGCGGGTTTGAGTCCTGGAGTATCCTGGGCTACTGCTGGGGCGGGAAGATTGCGGTGCTCAGCTCCGGTGCTGAGAATAAGACCTTCAAGGCTGCTGTGCAGTGTCACCCTGCTATGTTGGATCCGAATGATGCGAAAGGGATTAATATCCCCATGGCGCTACTTGCTAGTAAGGATGAGAATCCTGATGATGTGACTAAGTTTGGGGCGAACTTGTCGGTCGATAACTATGTCGAGACTTTCGCGAGCCAGATTCATGGGTGGATGGCTGCGAGGAGTGACCTTGAGAATGAGGAGGTGAAGAAGGAGTATGAGCGCGGTTATCAGACTGCGCTGGGGTTCTTGGAGAAACATGCTTAAATCGATGAGGCTATGCCTGTTGAGTTTATGTTATGTTTCTAGAGTAGTGGAAACAGTGCGGCGTCCTGTGCTGTATAATGATAATGATAATGAAGGAGGGAAGCAATGTGCTACCACCTCCCAATATCTGACTGAATGTGCAAACTATTAAGTTAGCTTTAGCAATCGATCCTGTCACTTGCAAAAGTATACTACATGGACGTCGATTAACCCGTCTCCATTGAAGCTTTTTACCTTCTGGTGCTGTCGTGAAAGGAGCAAATGGGGCCCGCTACAAAAACTACTGTTTGAAAACGCCAATTATTACGTCTTCCTTATTATCACCAATGTCCTATGAGTCTTCCGTTACTACATGTCTGTCACTACGGGATTGAAGAGCTGAATATCAATATCTCTATTACTGCCATTGAGAATACAAACGTACTCCTCCACAACATGAACAAGAACAGGAAAGACCCGCCTACTGATAGTCCCCAGCTTGACCTACCCTCTTAAAACATCGATGGTGACCAAATTCCTCTACCTAATGATTGGCATTCATGGCGAGATCGTCATGAAAGATAGGTCTAGCTAGCTAGGCCGGGCCTTCTACGTGCTGATGAATGATCACATTCAGTGCTAGCAGCTTCCAAAAGCACACTGACACCTTCGCAGTTAACTATGTGATTCTGTATTCATAGATCATAGAGGACAATGATACCTAGTTATGATTGATGCCTACCATATAAGTAATCCCGTAATGACGGAAGTGTTTGAACGATAAATGATCTGAGGTTTATGGAATTTTGATATCGATATTGGTGAGGATGATGGAAGAATCGATCATTAAGCGTATGATATTGCCCGGTCCTTCGCTTCTTTCCTAACGGCACTAGGTAGTGACGGATACCAAGAAATGGTAAGATTGTACGGTATGATCTTCAATGGATCATGAGAACGAATGGGGATCTCGCATTCTCGATAGAAGTACCTCTAACTGAAACGCTATGAATCACTGGTCACAAGAAGGATGACTAAGGAGACAACTTAAGTCGACGATGGAGGCAAGGGAGGAAGGCCTCCGGCTTGCGGAGCCGTTTCCTGCAAGTCACAGCAGCTACTAAATGATGCTTTGATAGGGAAAGAATCATGTTGTGGAAGGCGCGGGCACGTGACGGCTCTGCCATTAACTTCAGAATAGTTCTGCATCCCAAGGCATTGCATTCATTGTTGACCATTCAAGCGGGCAGCAGGCTAAACGGAGTGCCTCTGACAATACTATCACATGTGATGAGAGAAATGGTAAATAGGTGGATACCTTGGAACCAAAGAACTACGTACGACCTATCGTACCGTGTACCGATCCTCGGTGGGTGAGGAGACCACTGGGACAGATGAACCTACCGTGTCTGGGCATCTGCGATCAATGCAGTCCGTACTGGGGTCATCAAGTTCGCTGGCGTCATGATAATGACGGAGTGAGTGAAGGCCCAAACCTATACGGGAAAAACCTACCAGCCCTACCTACCAAACAGGCCAGAAGGCGAAGTGAACCTACCAAACCTACCAGACCATATCTGATCTCTCACTCTTTGATTCAATGATTTGCTGCAATTACTGCGCGCATGGTCCATGACCGACGCTCGGGATAAGAGTCAAGGGAATGATGGGCCCGCTGTAGGATGGTTGTCACCCAGACAGCAGAAATATATGGCGGCACGATGCGAGTGAGGATGTTGATTCCCGACAAATGGTCGGGGAGGCCTCGGTTAAAGTCGGACGTCCTTGAGAAAGTAGGGCTGTGATGAGTCATTGTGACTTGCCGGGCATGTGTTGCGGCTCTCAATGCTCAAAGACCGAATCGAACGGAACAATTGATGGCGGGCTCTCTGCTACAGAGGCCGTGAGCGTAGCCGATTCAACTCATTCCACAACGCGCATGACTACTACCAAAATGAACACAAGTAGACAAGGAATAGGGAATATTTTCCGCTGCGTGTGTAAGGAAAGAAATGCAACTGGAGTTGTAATGCTCGGCATCATTGGAGCAAGGTTGGATCCTAAGTCGGGTAAATACTCTTAATGGGGAGCAAGACACTGGGCCACAATCTCCGGAGACAATAGCGCTGGTCCTTCTCATCGTTCGGCTTTTCGCGACCCTCGGATTTATTGGCCTCAGGCATATGTAGGCTGATCAGGCGACAGTTTATGATGGACGGTTTTGTATAAACAGTGTCGTATGACCGTCTGGAACCGTAGAGAACTTGTGAAGACTGCATGCTTGGGTGTTTGGGAAAGAGAGAGTCCGCGATATTGAGTTTGTTTAGCCGGCAAGGTCATTGAATGGCGATAGGATTAACGTTGAGAAGCCCGTGATTTTATTCAGCGGACTCTATCAACTCCTGCACTTGTCTCGCGGCTCCAGATAGTCAAAGCACTGACGCAGAGTTTTCAGGCCGGGGAGAAGGGGCTGGTCCGATTTCAGTACACCAAAAGGACGTTGCACGGTATAAAAACCGTCGCAGAAAATCTCACCACAAGAGCGATGTCAACAGGAATGTCGAATTTCAAGTCTGTTTCTCCTCGAAGCATAAGTGGTTCCTCGATGGGATGCTCTAGTTCTTCACTCATCTGAGGAGCTCATAGAGCGGTTCAAACCAGAAGAGTCCGATTGAATAGCAAAAGCTTCTTCTGTTCGGGCCAATCCGGGCGGCAGAAGATTCCGGTTAGAAACACCAACCAGGGTGCTATGTCAACGGCAGGGCCACATCATGGCAACTATCCAAACGGAAGGTGTCAACTGTGACCGCACTCAAACCCGCCCCAAATGAACAGGAGTTTACCATAATGCGGTATAGAACAGTGGATCAAGATATGTATGGTTGGTCGGATTCCGTCCAAGCTTCAAAAAGCAAGCAAGCGCACGGGTTGCATTGAAGGGGATGGAGTTCGGAGAACTCTCATGGCGTGATCATCGGTTAGCCTCCAATTCAACGTCAATCTGTTATCATGCAAAGAACGCGTTGTATTGAGCAGAAAAAGGTGCCTTCGGGACAAGCATCCTTTGCGCTTGTTGCCGTGACAGGGTGAGAGTATCGGCCTTCAAGCAATACTTCGGTCAGGTCGCCCAAGATCAATTTCGATTTTGGTTTCAGTGATTGGCTTCTCAAACGCACGGCGATGGCGGCAAGATAATGTGACAATCCTTTTAATGGGTAAGACCTTAGGACATGCGTTGAGAGGGTTGACCAAAACTCCGTTTCGCTGGTGAATCATGCATGCTTCAGCTCCTCATAAACCTCGCCCGTGAGCACGCGATATTGCATTGCTCGCGGGTAAGGCTGATTTCTCGGGCTATCATCGAACTCGGCGAATCATTTCTCGTTCCATAGCTCCGGGCATCCTCGAAGTGGCCCCCGGTATGAGGGTTCTGAGGGCCGCTCCGCCGCAGCGGACTTTCAAAATCGACGGCCTCTCACGTGGAACATGATATTGGTGCATGACGCGCGAGGCGTTTACCAATATCGCGTCGGCCGGGTCAATGTCGGTCAAACCAAGTCTTGTCTAGCGTGATATAGAAGGCACGCCCGAGTGGGCAAAGTTGGGGTCCGGAGAGTCATCCGAGGCAGGGACGAATCGACGTCCACCATCAAAGACGGTTGTCAGCTGGCCAGATACGTCATCGTCACATAGAAAACAGAACCAGGCGTCAAGCCTTATCCGTCACGGAGAATTGGTATCGAATTTCGTCAAAAAGTTTCACATAGAGGTCCATACAGCGTCCGAATCATGAGAGCGTTGTTGCATACAGAGTACTCCGTAGAAATGATAGTATCAACCCCCAAGTTTCCCCACATGCTTCCAATGACACATTATGCCAGATTCCAGGTCCAACGAGTCGAGAACAGTTGGATAAGCCAATCGAAGCTAGCCGGAGAAAGGGCGATGGCCGAAGTGAAGAGCCGTGGATCTTATCGAGGAAACCAATGTCCGAACTGCACACACATGAATCCAGCAATCCAGATTAGCATAGGCTATATAATTATAGCGAACGATCCCGGGTCTGGGGAGACGAACCAGATTGATGAGAGCAGGGTCAGGGCTCAGAGAGGACGCGTAAGAGTCCGGCTCAAGTAAGCATGGAAGGTGTGGACTACCAAAGGGAGATAAGCGACAGATGGTAGTGAAACAGGCCGGCGACGCCGAGCAGACGCGCCGAGCAGGGATTAGTGCGTGGTTCTGTTGGAAGTTGAAGAGTTGAAGGCGGTGGTGGTGGTCGGAATTGAGAGAGGAGGAAAATGGAAAGTGGAAAGCCGTTGGGCTGCGAAATGATGGCGTCGGTGGGACCCTGAACAGGCAACGGCTGCGAGACGAAGGAACTCTCTCTCTCTCTCTCTATCCCCGGCTATCTACGGAGATTATTTTCTGCTTCGGGATCTTGCGCACTTTCTCTCTCGAGTACCTTCTTCTAGACTCTGTTATCAGATGGCTGCGATGATTCTTAGTCTGCTCCATACGGCCTTCGGAGGTCGACCGTTGAAAGCACCCACAAGGCTCCACGAGTCCACGATCCTGCCTACGAACTGCCTAGGTCAGCTCACCCCAGCTTCTGCTCTGTCTTTGATTGGAAGGTCCAGCATGCTAATTGCCTCGTCTTTTGACGGAGTTTCTCATGACGTTCTGGAACAATGTTCGATGAATCGCAACCACAGAAAACCCAACGTGACAACCTCTGAAGCTTTGAAGGTCGACTTCCTTGCTTTTTTCGCGTCTGCATGTTCGCTTTTTTGATCGGGCATCTAAGGCAGATCTTATCAACTCTCGGCTGGCTGTCTGGCAGACATTCCTCAATAGTAATGGCCAATTCTTGGCCGACTCCGGGGGAGCGGTTTCTTCTGGTTAGCTGACACCAGTATGGGGTAAGCGTTGGACTGGGTCCACCGACCACTTGCCCTTTAGGTGTCAAGTTTCCGAGGCAGATTGGCAGTGAGACCTACGGAGAACGACAGAGCAAATACAAGTGCTCAGTAGGAGTGGGAACTGGAAAGGCTCGTCGACGCAATGAACGGCCGAAGACGACAGTGCTTCCTGGCCGCAACCCAGCCTGCTGGTTGCACGAAGATGGCCGAGGGACCGACCACGGAACAAGCCGAAAGGATTCTTGATGCCTTCAGCCTCGCCTTTTTTGGACTTCGAGTCAGACCCTGAATTCCAACTGATATACGGATATCGGACATCACAGGCTCTGACATGTCGCTTTACCAGGGCATTGTTCCGAGATCCGAGTTGGTGGCTTGCCTATGACATCGGGTACCCGCCCACTTTCTAGTCGAAATTCGACAAAGGGAATGAATCTTATTTGCAGGTATAATTAGGGCAGAGCAGTGACATGGCGGCAGTGATGACTCGTCATCCAGTCCACTCGCAGTTACAGAAGACTCGACCAGAGTCGAGTCAATCGAACTCGACCTGGAGATGATGAGGCGAAATATCGACCAGATGATCGTTCACCTGCATTATCCTTTGGGACAGAGGAACTCGTAAGGTACGCAAGCAGTCTCCGAGATTGGCTTTGGAACTTCCCCTTGCAGAAAGACATGCAGTCGTGGTGGCCAAGGCCCACCGAAATGCAGAAATTGCAGAGTCTCAGTCTGCCAGGAGCAGTCCCAGAGACGAAACCTCGGAGCTGGAGCATCCTTAATTAAACCTTGCAAGGCCCACCTTTCTGACAGCTCGTCAGCCCACCATGGGCTCTGCAGCAGCAATCGTAGACCATCCACGCTGCTACGAAGATTGAATGTTGGGCGCGTTAGCAGGCGAGTGAAAAGAGTGCTTTTACAGCTCGTTATCGAGTTTCCTACAATGACTCCAACTTTCGGAACCACTTGAGCCAGCTTGAATTATCATTGCATCAGAGCGGGCGGTGGAGAATGCTGACGAGTGCAGAGCTTCTCGAAGGACCACCGACTTCTTGAGGGTCTGTTTCAGGTGGCCGCTAGTCCAGATCTGGGCATCGACGAGGGTGTCCGACGCGAAGAAGGGAAACTGCCTCCCCGGTATCGGTTGTCTATTGGCTCCTTGAATATCATCCGCTCCACACTCAATGGCCAATCAGCGCTATGGTGTGTACTCTCCAAGCAAAGAGGATTGTAGACAAAAAGCCTCCGGATCCCTGACAGGTCACAGTAAAGGATCAAGAAGCAAAGGATGTGACCTCAATTGCCACGGAGACGGAGTCACTTCCCTACTTGTCTCTGTCTATCCATAAAATATCAAGATGTGGTGACATTCAGTGATTCAGCCCTCTAGGATCCTCCTCCTGATTTCCTGAACAGCGCCAGGGACTCCCCACCCCCGCTAGTCCGAATCCAGCTGTCTGTCACAGATCGGGTTCCATGGGTGTCTTTGATTCGAGGCCCAGATTGGGGGCATCAGGGAGAATCCCAATATTACCCACGTATCCATGGGTTCGACCTCAAGGTCCCAGCCTCCGGAGTATACGCCGTAGCTCTGGTCTGGTGACGACCAGATCGGACAATCCTATCGTCCTCCTCCAGGCATCAGGTAGGAATCGTAGATAGATCACTTGGTTTTAGTGCCCTACCAAGCCCAACCAGTTGCGATCACAATAGCGCGGTGATTTTGACCAGGATGAGGTCAGATCATTGTTCCCAGGAGCTCCAGAAATAAGATCTCTTTGTTGCAGCTTAGTCGACTCGCCTGCAGCATTCTTCCGGCAATTCTCTGGTAAATGGCGGTAGTGTCTAGAAGCTGAAAATTACCTCAGATTAGCCGTTTCACCTTATACTTAGTCGGTTCTGCTGCCCCAACCGCCACACCTACAGTAGAGTAATCCCACGTTCGCTGTCCTTCTGGTCTCCTTCTGCGGCCTGTAAGAAGGTTTAGATAGATAGAAACTATGCTCTGATACGGACAGGATTCAGACTGATTGCAGCGAAAGCATCACATCCCTGATCAGAGTGATCGTGCCTGACGGAGGCCATTCTGACCCTCTCATCGGACTCTCCCCAGCGCTCATACCACTATCCACTTTTTTCCAGTGTCGCTTCTTTGATGTCATTTAACAGCCTTATTTTTTGCCATTATTATTCTGAAATTATTATTTTATTTTAGGCGATGGTGTCTTTTCCTACCTGACTGATTCCCACCCCAAACCCCTTTCCCAAGACCAAGACAACCACGCGCAGTTCCTCAAAGACACGCAAAAAGTAAAAAAAAAAAAAAAAAAAAAAAAAAAAAAAAAAAAAAAAAAAAAAAAAAAAAAAAAAAAAAAAAAAAAAACACAAAACAAAAAAACCCAATCTTAATCTTGAATATAAGATGCCAGGACATCATTATCGCGGTTGATGTCGCCAGAACTGCTGTTAGTGGTCTAGTACTAGTTACTCTTCAGGGCTGCAGGGCTGCTTCCATCTTATTATCCTCTTCCTGCTCTTCCACACTCCCTCCACTGCTCCCTCTCTCCCCTCCGGACTTCCTCCTCGTTCCTTCTTTCCTTCCCTCTTGGCCTGTAGTCCTAATTTATTTTACCTTTCTTTCTCCGATTGATTACTGCCCAGTCATTGTTTCACTCCCTGGCTGCTTGCTTCTTCTCACCTTGACTGCTCTTGGTATTATCTTCCACCTGCATACTTTCTTTTTAATCTCTCTACTGGCCTCCTCTTGCCCAACTTCGCTTTCCTTTCCCTGTTATTCGCTTCTTCCCTTCCTTTACCCTAATTACGCTCACCGGACCGTCCAACTGTCATTCATCGTGGGTCATCTCTTCTGACGTCCGCCAACGGAGCTGCTGCGAATTGTGCTACACGACGACACGACCACCACGACACATTAATCTCGAAATCATATAGACGCCCTTTACTTCCTTAGTGCCGGGGCCTCGGGTTAATTGGGGTGAAACAACTATCTACCCCTCGATTTGGCATCACGCTCCTGCTTCGTCGGAAGTGTGGAGTACCAGCACTGAAACGAGCGCCCAAGAGGCGTACGCACGAGGTCGAAATATCACACCAACAGCGTGATATCTATGCGGGACTTCCAGTGATTCATTGATTACGCTGCCACGCTTATCCCCGCCGGTCTGCTCTTGCATGGCCGATCTTCTTAGTCGCTTCCATTTGCCACCAGCTCTCGAGATCTGCTCTCTCTGACTCCGCGTGCGTCCCTGGATTCACCCAGTGCAATCGATGCGCCAGCACTCCTAGGGCTGGTCTTTTCGTTCCACTGCTTCCATTCTTCCAGAAACTATGCCCGCGGCTGTCGAGTGTATGACATCGGTTACTATCCCTCAGACTGCCGTCATGGATCCCTCAGCTGCCGACAAGAAGCGCAACAAGCTGGGATATCATCGTACATCTGTCGCATGCGGTTAGTTTTCACCCCCGATCGTTTGGCCGTCGCAATACTTATACGTCTCGATAGTCCATTGTCGACGGCGCAAAATCCGGTGTCTCGTTGCGGCGGATGACGCTCAAGGGCGATGCGAGAACTGTATCCGCCTGCGCAAAGAATGCCAGTTCTTTCCTGTTGATCAGCAGCCACCAATTGAGAAGAAATCTCGCCCGAGCTCGCGCATAGGCACCATCGCAACTGACCCATCCACTGCGTCCTCTTCGCCCCCGACGGTCACGGGCGAACAAACCGAGGCTTTCTATCCATATCAACCTATGCCCTTGAGTGCCGGTCCTGAGGTAACGGCCTTTAACACCGGTCCGTATCCGGGGAATCCGATGTCATTTGCGCCAGGTGGGTATTCTTACAGAAGCGTCCGGAATTGTTGACTGACAAACGCGGTTGTAGGAGCGACAACGCCGATGGATCCTTCAGTTCCTTGGGACGAGTTTACTACCATTCCACAAGACCCGCAGATGTTGGCAAACATGTCTGCAGGAAAGCAAGCAATAGTTAACATGCCTCCCCATATCTGGAGTCAGCCAGCAACTCCCATTGCCGCCATGCCGCCGGACCCCTCGCTACCGGGAGCACCGACGGTGCCGTCACAACCACAACCTCTTAGTCCGACATCACCATACACCGTTCAACCAGACGGATCAGTTTGGCAGATGCCTCCCAGTCGATCAATGACATTTCCTGCGCAGCCGAACATGACCCCGTCGTACCCTAGTCCCGGTGGATTTGCGCAGCCAATGCCTCCCAACCTGAAGCGCAGCGTGACGAGCCCCGGTCAGGGCTACCCTCCAGGCACTATGAACCCGCAAAGTCCCACCGCCGACTTTCAAGGCACACCGGTTCCGGTCACCTACGCGGCGCAACCAGCGGCAATGAGATATCCCGCGTGGCAGGATATGGGCGGATTGCCACAAGTGAACATGCTTTCATACCCTGGCTACACAGAAGCACCGCAGCAGCCCGCATACAGCAGCCCTCCGATGGGCCACCCCGGACAACCTCAATAACAATATACCCGAATTTAAAGGGCATATCGGTTCGAGGCGGCTCCGATTCATTCCATAATATACCCGTTCGATATTTTGCATTTCGTTGGCTAAATACCTCTGGGTCCATTTATACTATACATATCAGCTAAGCATCAGCGGGCGCAATGGTCTTTATTTTCGGGCGGCATTTTCATCGTCATTGTCATTGTCATTATGCTCGTTCTTTATACTCCTCACTTTCGTTCATATATGCGGATCATGGTTTGATTAGATTTTACGTTTGGTCTCACTTTACTCTTTTATCTCGATTGGTGTCGGATCTCATGTTGTCTGATGAATAGAAGATATATAAGATATAATTGACTACAGGAAATTGCTTGGATGCTGATGTATATATAGTACTTGGTTTCAGTTTGACTAGAGTCATATATTGCAATATAGATAGCATGATACTCTATGAAGCGCGATACTAGATTTAACCCTTACTTGCCTTTGGTCTCCTTGTCTCCCGCTCAATGGTAAATGTCATTCCACTACCTCTAATTCGCGACCCGTCCGGCCTCCAAGCCAATTCTCTTCCGAGAAGCTGGCCATCTGCAACATTTTTCCCCATCCAGATTAGCGCCTCGTGATTGGGCAGGGTAACAGTATAGTTATTTGCCCTGGAGCGAAGCATGAAGTATGCCTGCTTGTTCTCCAACTACCATTCTACCACATATTCTGTTTCTTCACACCCAAGAGTCCTACCTCAAGGACAACTACCTGGATATCTAGCCATGTCCAATGCAAGTGATGAGATACGATACTAGGTAGTGCTCATCAGCCTCCGACGTAACGTACCCGCATAGAACGACAGAGCGGAATGGCGTTCTGCAATACTGAGTGGGTAGGTTGGTTGGTTGGTTGGTAGGTATGTAGGTATGTAAATCAATGAATAGACAGGGCCCGTCCCCAGGGAGGCACTCACCATCTGGAGCCCAGCCCGGTCTTGGAGATAAACCTGGAGCCTGGTGCAGCCAACGGGGCGCCTGTACTAAGTAAATGGATGGCTTGATGGATGGGATGGATGCAGAAAAAGTCTCGGGTACTTATTGCCTCTGCCCGGCTGCCTACCTACTGCTCCTTTCTTCCTTCAACTACTCAGGCCGAGGCTTCCATTGGATCGAAATACCACCGCGCCTTCCTCTCTAAGACGCGATGGTATTGTGCTCGCGTCGCGTCTCCAAGTCGAGCGGAGTACCTAGGCTGGCGCGATGGGTCACCCGCGTTGCTGGCTTCGGTCGTTCCTTCCTCTTCCCTACCCATCTTCATTGCATCTTCCTAAAGTATCGGTCCTCTCAGGCCCGGGCCTCGCTCGCTCCTTCCCATCTGGGACCAGAGGCTTTTGGGTGCTTGTTTTGCCTTTTTTTTTTTTTTTTTCTTTGAGTAGTAGGAGCCTGAGGCCGGGAGGCGGAGATCACTGGAGTGGACCGTAAGGTACCTAACCTCCTACTGCTTACATGAGTCAGTTAGAGCCTCGAGACCGAATGGAGATGTAGGGCTAGATACTGGACTGGTACAATATCCTTCCTCCTCTCCTGCTATGTTAGATTCCAATTACTGGGGAGATGCTTGGTTGTTCTGCAGTGCTTAGCTGGCTAAACGAGTGATCAAGTTCATCACCACCGTTGGTTTGGAGCCTTTTTGTCTCTACCTGAAGGCGTGAGGATCGAACAAATCCTACTACTATGTAGAAGTGGTGATAGGTACTAGCACGAAGTATTGGTCGCTGTGCAAATGTCATCAATATCCGTCAATGTGTATAAGTGGGAATATATTCAAATTACCGAACTCAAGTCAAGAATATGATAATGTCCTAATATGAGTAGATATCGGTATTTAGCTCTCGATTCTCTATCTAGTAGGGCATCTTGGATGCCATGGCGTCCAAACCAAATAGCTGATTGAGTTATCAGTTGATAATACATTTATGTTCATGCCGAGGTCAGGAATATATTGTATGTTTAATCATTTATATCTGGCAGAGTAAGAATGCGGTAGTCAAAGTCAAAAGGCTATCATCTGGCCAGTGTCTTTGCATGAGCAAAAGGCTAACCCCGGGATTGACCGTGGCCTGGAACTTGCAGTCGGGCGATATGAGCTTTAGATTGCAATATTTTTCGATGAAACGTAAATATAGATATAGATATAGATCACCAGATAAACATCTTATCAGAGATACGGCATAGTTGCCTCGTGCTAGTCTTACCAGCGTATCGTCTAACGAGGCCGTCTAAAGAGATCTCAGAGAGAACTCTCTCTCAGATCCAGAATAGACAGATATATACATACGCCCACTACGCTTCGTATGTCGGAGTATAGTTGTTATCACACTACGCGCAGGGTGGGAGTAGATAGGCGGGAGGCAGTTTTGATCGGTGAGCACTGATAGTGACTTGTGACGACATGATGCGCGCCGCTGTTGGACGAATAGTAGGCTAACTATGGCAGAGTGCGGCTGCAACCTTGAGCTTATCGAAGAAGATATCGTCAACATGCTGGATCAGGCAGCTCAATGATGGTGTAATCTAGGCCAACGGCGGAACCTATCGTCACTGCGATATGTAAACAAAAAGACAATGGAACCTCTCATTTCGCATTTCTGCCAATGAGCGTCTTCACACAAGTCTGTTCGCAGGTCACCCCTGCTTATCTTGTGGAGGAGATTCGTTGCGTTGGATCAGCGCAGGAGGAAGCGAGATGCCTTCTCCGCGGTAGGAGACGTGACGATAGAAAAGAACGAAGAGCACAAACGGTGACAAGGAGGAGTTATCATAGCACTGTGTTAGTTGTGCTTCTAACAAAAACCACGTTGGAGTTCTGCACTCTTGTAAGCGCTTTCAATGGAAAGTTCGTCTGGGGTACAATGTGGAGAGACCCGGGCTTCTCTAAATTTGGAAGTGTCTCCAAACATGGATTAAGTCATCAAAGAGATAACAATGTTGAGAGATTCAAGCTATCGAGGAAAGCATGCACGTAATGATATCCTGGTGGTTGCCTGCAGCAAGGGTCAAGCGATATCTGACGTGGTTTCTGTTGCGTCTTATCTCGACCGCGGCGGCTGGCAAATGAAGGTGTCCCCTAGTGTTTATCTCGATATGATATCGCGTCTTCGAGGCCCGATAGTCGGCGTACGCTCGTCATTCGCTTTGATCCTCTCTGCGAGTGATTAGCGTTACTTCATTAACCGGCAGCAGTGTCCGCAGCGATACAAAACCCGGCATGTTTCCCATTGGGCTGTGAAGGCGACGTGAAGTCTGTGAAGAAGACCTCTCCATTCTCTTATCGAAAAGGAACATATAAGACTTGCGACGGGGAAAGCAACGAGCGATTCCGTACAATGTCAAGCTCAATGTGCATCGGTTCTTTTTGGTGCTTCATTGCTTCGCTCACTCGAGTTTCTTCAGATCAGAACGCCCACTGGCCATCAGTCAACAGCCGACCTTCGCTGCCTTTATAGAAGGCAAGCGTTCACGCATACGCTACTATCTCCACGGCCCTTCAGTACCCCAATTTCTTTCCTCAGCATGACGGTGAGACCCGGACTCAACATCAATATCGTAATAGATGACCTCCGCCCTACCCGTTACGAATTGGTTGCTCTTCTTTTGTCCGCAAATTGGAGTTCGGCCCCCTGTCGTTTTGATGAGCCAGTTGCACGGTGCATCTCCCCTTCTACTATTTATTTTCTTCTTGTTGGCTTCCTGTATGGTCCTGCGGTCTGCTCCGAGACCCGGTGGCAAGGATGCGCCGTATCACATTCCCGCCTTGGGCCCTTTTTCAATACCCGCCGCAGCCGCCAAAAATGATCCCAGCACCATATCGAAGATGCTTGTGAAGCTGGAAGCCTGATCGAAATCCCAAGGCTAAAGCGCGTTTGGATTAAGCAGATAGTGTGGGGTGTCAATCTCCGTCAAGTTTGATCTTGAGGAAAATATTGGGACAACGGCATTTTCTCCCCTGGTCGTTGCAGTGAAGACGGTGCTTACGATTATTGCTCCGGTCTATCATAAACACTGGTCCAAGTGACGGCACAACCCGCGTCAGATCCACCCGGTACGCATCCGGGGAAGACAAGAGCAGCCCATCAAGTCGGAGTTATTATTCATCCCAACTCCCAAATGATGGATCACGATAAATCATGGGGGACGAAGGAACATCATGATCTGCGGGGTAGCTGCCAAGCTGCATTTTTCAGATGTGGGCTGGCTGCAGTCCTTCCACTTTTGGCAGTCCTCGAGCGCCGGGGTATTGTTCCGGCTGTTTCGCTTGCAGACGGCACAGAACGAGGCGGATGAATCCTTTCGAGTCAGGAGAGGATGCTTGTTGGTGGAAGTGGGACAACTTTGTCTCGTGATAGTCAACAACAGGATTATCCTCCGGGGCAGAATGGCTGGGAAGGCAGCTCGGGCAGGCGACAGACTGCTTTTTGGTAGTCCTCGCGTCTCCCAAGATTCAATGATCAGCACCAATAAGGTCGACGGAAAGAAGATAAATCAACACGAAACTCCGGTCCCTGACTCCAAAGGCTTGTGGCGCCGTGCGGCGAAGGGACGTCATCATTCTCGGGGAAGACAAGAATGTCAACTGATGCTGCTTGATTTTATTTGCAGCATTATATTCACTAAACTGAGATGGGCGATCGCGACAGCCACTCCATCATCCACTTTGGGCTCCCGTCCAGGGCGCGGAATCCGTCCTTTTGCCACACGGAAAATCATCCCAGCAGGGTTCAGAACATGACGCGTTCCCTCCAAAGGCCTCCTGCAGTTCTGGTGTTGTCTTTTGGGACAGACGCAGGCCTCGAAATCGGTAGCTGCATGCATTTCGCTGCGTCAGTTTCGCTCGCTCGAGGACAGTGACCAAACGGAATTACGCCGAGGCTCTTATCAGCTTATCAGACGATGACAGTGGGAACCGTCATTGCAGCCGCGTGGGAACGATTGCCTGACGAATCGTCTTGTGCGCTTCGGAAGCGTAGTCTCGGCAGTGGACCCTCACGTTTGTCTATTCTGCGGGGCCATCTTCGTTTTGTCTTCGATTTTGGAGACAGTGGGTTTTATCGAATTGTTTCTTCGGGAAGCTAACGTGTCCGGGACTGTAGCGCTTCTTCGCCACCAAGTTTTCATTTCGATATGATATCAAACAAGTTCTCGACCCAGTCTGACACCATCTCGAATTGTCCAGGTCCTGCACCTCAGTGGCTAGGCCAATTGACCCTAACGGCTTCCTGGCCAACCTTGTTTAGCCATGGGCCTTAAGGCTATCTGATTCGCGCTCTTTCATTCGACTCCATCTCGTTGCCACAGCAGGACTGTCAGCTACTCAGCTTGAACCTTGGGGGAACTCCGTACTCCGTATGGGGACGCGGAGGCTCTCCCTCAACATGGCCCTTGCATTGCCTCCTTGCATTGCCCACCGGCCCAGTTTCCTTGTCAAGCATGAGGCAGATGATATCACTTCTTGCGGAGGTGAGGACGATCAGCCCTTTGTGCCACCGGAAGAAGACAGTCTGATAGGACACCGCAAGGATGGACAAGCTGCTGCTGTAAGCCAACGATCAAAAGCACGAGGACCGAGAGGCTGGATGGCAGACTGGCGACTGGACATTGTTTCATCGGCATTGAGGTCTCAAGCTGACAAGGGTCCTGCGTTGCTAGCTGGTGGGACCGTCAGTGGTAGTCAACGCGGCCTGTCGGCTGTCTTGTTCGTTCTGAGATGGAAAGATCGGAGGAATGAGGCGAGGCTGGTCGCTCCTTCTCGCTTGAATGAGGCTGACAATACGATTGTTACTGAAGCTCAATACCGGCGCGTACAGACACGGGTAAGTTAGGAACCGGCATCGCACCTCTCCAAGACCATTGGACTTGGCCATCTCGAGGTTTCCCTTCTATCTTTTGGATTCCTGGGATCACAAAGAAGATGCCTTTTGAACCATGGTTCAACAATCATGCCAGTGATAGCTATGGAAGACTACAAAGGGCGCAGGTGAAAATGGACATTTGACATGTGCTCGTCGAGTCCTCCGCCAGCCGAGACGAGCTGCCTCCGTCTCAGATTCCGGTGCTTCGGGCATCAAAACTCCTGTTCATCTCGGCACCGCTCCGGACCAGACGGACTGCCCGATGTCGTCCGCCCCGCTAGCCTCGCTGCTCCATCAACGGAAGAGTAGTATACTACTAGTATGCCTCATGCTTGTCTCCTTGAGACTACTACTGTCCTATATCGGCCGGCAACCATCGCAACTCCGAAGAGCGGACGTCATCGGCTTGTCTAGCTCGAAGCTGGCCGATGCGGCATACCCTCCAGACTTTTAGATCGTTTACTCCAAGGGACAAAGCGTGCACTAATCCAGCCGCGGAGCCAATGACTGAGTACGGTAGTTTGTACGGCAAAATTGCGGCTATTTGGACCAAGCATTGACGGTTTGAAGACGG
Organism: Aspergillus undulatus; assembly: GCF_047715775.1. NCBI lineage: Eukaryota > Fungi > Ascomycota > Eurotiomycetes > Eurotiales > Aspergillaceae > Aspergillus > Aspergillus undulatus. The sequence continues at coordinate 28,046 of NW_027396667.1, forward strand.
CCATCACACGAGTCAACCAGAAACCATGCGAGCACTAGCCTGAATCATCGTAGACGGCATGAGTAGTAGGCTGCGTCCAGAGGCTTGGTTCTCACAGACACCACTTTACATGCAACGTGATTGGCGGGCTTATCCCCGTCAGACGCTAGCAGGGGGGTGCAGTCTCAGCTTTGGTACTTTCGGTCGGAGTACTTTCTCAGACCCTGCGAGAGCATCACGATGGCTTGGAGTAGGTACGCGTGTGTGCAGACCCACGAAGGATTGATAAAGCCCAGATCTTGATTCTGGCAGTGACTCCGGAAGTCAGTTGCTCTGACAAGCACGGAACACGATAGATGAAGGTATATTAAGCTCGGATATAAGGTGGCCTCAAGTCTTCTCGAACCAGCGTCACTCCACACTGTCATCCTCCCCGCCCGCCATCAAACTTACCAGCCCACCTCGGCTTGCCACGTACTGGTATTACTTGGTAACACAGTATACTGCTGCTACAACTCCACTGCTGTCTACTCTGATTCTCTCAACAGAAATCAGGACAGGAAAGTTGGGAAGCGCGATGGAAACGGTTTTATATCGTCAGATGAAGCTTAAAGTAATCAAGCGATCTTAGAATTAAGCGTCAGGTCGGTGCGCTGCGGCACTTACTAGGTACTAGAATTTCGCTTTCTTAAGGCGGGAAGCAAAAAAAAGACGTCTAGACAAGAGAAGAATCCGGAGCCTGCAGCTGAGTGCTGCTAGTTATTTTTATTATTTTGCCTATTACCTGAATCCATAATTCATCCTTACATTTTGTTTATCTGAATGTGATTCCGCCCTCAACCACTGCATCATCGATTGTAATATAGCATGCCCCTCCCTCTGTCTCTCTTCTCCAATGCACTGCTCTTGTATTTGCAGGCGCGGTCTCAGCACCATCTAGCTGGACCCCCCACAAAGCACAAAGGGAAAACAAAAAAAA